>NC_134489.1:115746364-115773864 GCF_040206685.1 Ascaphus truei | reverse complement strand
AGCCTTTGTCATACCAAGGCTAGTAGTCACTCCTGTGACGATTGCGCCAAGCGCTCTGTGTTGTAGTCCACCTCTGGTCTTTTCTGATGCCACGGGGTAAACTTTCCCTGCAGCTTCTGTTGCACACGGAGGTTGTCCTTTACGTGGGGCCACATAGGAGTCCTCATCCTCCTCTTCTGAACTGTAAGAACTGTCCTGAACCGTAGAAACCCAGCGCGAACCATGCCCTACAGAAAAGTTACATTCCATTGGTTCCGCGTTCCGGGGGCAAACTGCAGCCACATGTCCACGTTCATGGCATCTGAAGCACTCTATATATTTTCCAAAACTGGATCGGGGTTTTGTCTCCAGTCTACTGGGAATAATGGGGCCAGAGTCCCTCCTAGGTGCTGTGGACTTCCTACTTCTTTACGCAAGTCAATGAGTCCTTGGGGATTCCTATTCCGATAAACAGTCTTATCGGACCTCCTGGAGCGCAGGAAGCGTGAACCGGAAAAATCATCTGGACTTGAACTCTTGGACATCTCCTCGGCAGTCAAGTAACATTCGACTAAAGCGACCAACTGTTCCGCATCTTTGGGGTCACTCTGGCTCACCCACTTCTGGATGGTGCTGGAAAGACCCCTCAGGAACCTGTCTATAACGACTCTTTCGACAACTGCAGCGGTGGAACATACCTCAGGCTGGAGCCACTTCCTTGCAGAGTGTATAAGGTTATAGAGTTGAGAGCGGGGTGTCTTCTCTATATCATAACGCCAGGAATGGAATCGTTGGGCTCGGACCGCGAGGGTGACCCCTAGCTGTGCCATAATCTCTGCCTTCAGGGTGTCATAGTCTTTAGCTTGCTAGGGCTCTAAGTCATAATAGGCTTTTTGTGAGTCACCCACGACGATGGGAGCAATTATTCCAGCCCACTCCTCAGCTGGCCACCCTTCGCGTACTGCGGTGCGCTCGAAAATTGACAGGTACGCCTCAACGTCATCGTCCATCGTCATTTTCTGAATGAGGTGCGATTTTACCTGGCGAGTGACCTGTGGGGCCCTGCTAGTCTGGGCGTTAATTCTCTCTCCCATTACTCGGAGCTCTTGGTGTAGGCGAAGTTGTGCCTAGTGTTGCTCTTCTTTTAGCGTCTGATGTAGGGACAGCGCCATCTGATGTACTAACAATGCAGTAGCTTCAGTTTGTGACTGTCATCTGTTGTAAATTCTCATTATAGGATTTTGACATCTGCTGCAAATTCTTATTATGGGATTTTGATATCTGCTGTACCAACGATGGGTCTTTGGGTCCTCTTGGGTCCTCTTGGGTCCTCTTGGGTCTTTGCCAATTGCTGCAAACCCTGCATTTGGATACCAGCATTTTCTGTTTGTTTTTGCTGAAGCATGGACAGAAATTCCTCCATTTTTACTTTCACTGCCTCGTGGACTGCCCGCAAAAATTTCCACCAATTGTGACGTCTCAGTCCCAGCGTAGAATCTTTTGTCCAGATCAAAGGCAGGAAACACTGTCTCTTCTAAGCAGGGGTTTATTTACAAGATACAAATCAGGAACAGGGTTAACTCATAACACAAAACAGAACCAAAAGATCTAACTCCTTTCAAGAGTACTGACTAATATCGCTTAGTACCTGACTAATTGTGGAAGAACTAACCTCTTTTCCCACTCTACCCAGTGTACCTGCAGCAGCTCCCCTTGCAGTCTCTCACAGGGCTGTCTGTGTGTGCCTTCAGATCAGCACAGAAGCAGCATCTCTCACTCTTTCCCTCTCTATGTCACTCTCAACAGTGTGTCTCTGGCAGCATGGGGGAGGGGGGGGGAGTCTCTGTATGACTTCCTGACTATACAGGCTAGGCTAATTAGCTTCATTAACTAGCAGCTGAACAGCCATTTCAAGGAGTATTAACTCTATGAGAGCTGCAAAGTCCCACAACTGCCCCATTCTAGCCCCTAGAGGGCAGTGATGGTATCACAATATATATATATACCCCTGATGCAGTCTCACAGAGACGAAACACGTGGGGTTTATTTGCCAACCTACTTCGAAGACTAGGTTTATTACATTAACTTTGATAGTGCTAGCGGAACTACTGTTTAATACATTAACTTTGATAGTGCTAGCGGAATTGCTGTGTGTAGTGATTAAGACTCACTGGTTGTAGCACATCAGCCTTAGACCGAAAATCGCCCACATTACGCCGACGTCTTCATTAGCTGACGAAAAGACTGAAACAGCGCAAGTTTTCGATCCACAGACAGAGACAGCTGATCTGCAAATGCTCCAACGAAGATCAGAGACGCCAGGGCTCACCGTCGCATTACACAGCTGGGATTGTTGCCAGACATGTTTGTACAATCTGCTACATTTTAAGTAGTCCTTCACTTTTTTTACTATACAATATATCTGACGGTACTTCACCATATTGGCCTCTCCATTATTTCCAGGATCAACATCAGGATCATCTATATCTGTTGTTCTTCCACATTATCTATTTGTCTCATCCTCAGGGAGACCACCCATAGAACTTTTTCTTTCATTGCGTCTGATTTTTATTTAACACACACACACACACACACACACACACACACACACACACACACACACACACACACACACATATATATGTATATATATGTATGTAGCCATGGCTGTTCCAGACTGTACTTTCTGCCTCCTGTCACATAAGTCCCCGTAGTTATAGGCAGTGGCAGGCTGTCTTGTGGGGTTTACACCCCTCACGCTGCCTCCTTGTGTGACTGGGGTGGAGGTGACTGAGTCTGTGTACAGCCAATCCTGGTGCAGACCCTGTGCCCTCCCCCTCTGTGCCTTAAGGAGAAGGCACTCCAAATTATAGTGAGTCAAGATCTCCCCCTCCTGAGGTTGAGACATACCTTAAGGCCTCCTGGAGCTCATTGCAGCCAAAAATCTAATAGAATGAGAATACAGGATATGTATAAGAGAGGACACAGAATTTTACAGATCAAACGCTAATTACTTACTTCGGGCCTCGATTTAGCACAAAGCACTGTCAGCTATCATGCCAATGGTCAGACAAAAAGTGTAAAGCGTGAGTCACCCAGTCACAACAGAGTAAGTATTTTTGTTTTCATTCTGCAATTACTGTATTAATTGTATAAGCTTCTTGCATATCAAAATGCATTTTTTCTTTACTTGTTTTCTTTGCAATTCTTTTAGAGCCAAAAAATTACTGTACTACTTTTAGAAGAAAATCTAAAATGTTTTTTTTCTTTTGCTGCTTTTATTACTTTAAAAGCGTCTTGCTGTAACGGGCGTGAATACACCGACCTTAGGCCACACAGCCAGTTCTGGATTGCGCAGTTCGTGGTCATTCATAGCAGGGTCAGGGTTGGATATAGTAGCAACATCGATATCCAAGCAGGGGTTCGGCAATGGGAAGTCAGGTGCGCTGCGCTTCAGTGTAGGAGCGGCAGCAGCGCGGGAGTGGACTCTGCGTGAGGAGCGGGAACGACCCATGGTACCGGTCACTGCAAAGGGAGAAGGCAGACCGGACTAGGCACACCGCAGGGCAGCACTTCAGCACAGGAGTCCAAAACAGGCCTCTGTGAGGAGAGAGAGCAGCAGACTTCAGGACTCATAAGGCAGGCCTCTGCTATGGGAAAAGGCAGCAGGCCTCAGGGAACAGGGAGCTGAAGGATTACGCTGGGGATCCAATGCTTCAGCACAGGAACCAGGGTACGTCCTCTGCAATGGAGGTACACAGCAGGCCCCAGGAACCAGGAACAGGGAACAGGAACCCGGAACCAGAACTAGGAACAAAGAAACAAGAACAGGACGGGCAAACAGGTAGCTTGTGGCAAACACAGTTACATCCAATGAAAAAGGACTATGCTCAGCACTGAGGCAATGTAAGATAGCAGTATAAAAAGGCCAGTGGGCCAGTCCCAGGAGAGAGGTGTGAGGGCATTCCTCAAATGAGAGAGCACCGAGGCAGGGAGGCAGTAATTGCCAGCACAGGTGGATGTGAGGGGAGGTTGTCTGTAAATAGCACAGATCTGTAAGGAAAGGGTTAAGGAACGGATTCCTTCTGGAATGATTATTCAGATGCCCCCTTTTTTATTACAGGATATAGTGACCAGGCCCCAGCTATTAATCCATCATTAACAAACATTGGGGTACATTGACTCTAGGCCCCTCATGTGTAAGATTGTGAGCGCAGGTCCACGAGTTGTGTTTCGCAAGGCCCTTACATTGGGCAATAAATTGTCTCCCAGTATGATTAAACCTATTAACTCTGTGAGGTCGTTTTTCCCCAAATTAAAAGGGTGTAAAATCTGTCCTAACATGGTGAAAGCTACACCCTTCTCTAATTCAGATGGGACACGTAGATTTAAGATCCAATCCTATAACCCATGTCAATCCGATTTTGAGATATATTTATTGACATGCCGATGTACTAAACAATACGTCGGTTTAACAAGTCGGAGGCTAAAGATCAGGATTTTAGAGCACCTTAGATTGATTCATAATAAAGATATGTTCCATCCAGTGTCTAAACATTTTAATTCATGTCCCTTGGGTTCAATAGTGTCACTCCAATGTGTTGCATTAGAACAAGTTGTTTTGCCAGTTCGTGGTGGAGACAGGGTTAAAATTCTCCATCAATGAGAAGCACATTGGATATTTACTTTAAACACACTGCAGCCCAATGGACTGAATGTTGACTGGGATCTAAGATGTTTCTTATGAATATATGTACCCTGCGATTATATGTATTATGTATGATGTAGGTTGACAGTTCCAATTTATTATTGTTTACCTTGGGACCTGATTTGGTGCACCTACAAATATTCTCATGGGGTCATGATCATTGGTTTCTCCTGATTTTTCTCTTTCTTTTTTTCTTTTTCCTTTTCTCCTTTTCTTTCCTTTTCTTCCTTGTTCTCATGTTTTTCTCCCTTTTTTTCCCCCTTTCTTCTTTTCCTTTTCCAAATTCCTTTCTTCCCCTTCCCCTTTTCCTTTCTTTCTTTTCTTTGCTATATGGATTTTGGATCGATTCATTATTGTGCAATATGTTACCATTTATTTATTTTGGTGCATCTAGTCAAAGATTAGGTTCCATGTTCATATTGCAACACTTGCCCAGTAAAAGTGTTACAGCATTTTATTATTTACATACATTTTATGCATCATATGTTACTGTTTAGATATCTCTATGTTTCACATGTATAATGCACATTCAACTTCCCTAGATATGTGTAATATCCTGGATTATATAAGTATATATGGGTGGCTAGCGCTAGTTAAATTTATGTTTGCTGGCATACTGTACACATGTGTTTATTTGAGATACACAACTGATGCTGTTTTAATTGAGCTCCAGTTCGCGGGCTTTTCTGTTTTAAATGCCGGGTCTGCAGTTACTTTCCTCACTCCCAGACGAAGCGCTAACACAGCGTGAAACGTGTCGAGGTGGAGGCAGTGTTGCTGCCTGCTGTTTTTAGTGTGTGTTTTGTTCAATAAAGCTTTTTGTATTACCACCGGAATTGGATTCAGACTGGCTGTTTGCTGTGGCACAATTTCGTGGCGAGGGACAATTTCTCCCTCTCCACGGATTCCTTACACTTGCATATCAAAATGCATTTTTTAGTTTACTTGTTTTGTTTGCAATTCTTTTAGAGCCAAAAATTTCTGTAATACTTTTAGAAGTATAATTTTAAAAACTGTATCTGTGTAACACGTAGCTCACTACAAGCGAAGGGTGACAGCGGTGCTGAGGTAGGGAATTGAGTAACGCCGACCCACAGCCACGCGGGCGCGCCTAGGATGTAGAATGGTCATGCAAGCCAGGTCAGGATTATAGATGTGAGAATAGTTGTAAGTACTTGCTAGGTCAGGAGTGGAGAGTTGCGGATTGTCGGGGGGCGTAGCCAAGTTCAGGATTGGAGAGTAGCGGATCGTCGGGGTACGTAGCCAGGTTCAGGATTGGAGAGTAGCGGATCATTGGAGTACTTAGCCAAGGTCAGGACTGGAGACAGGAGAATGGTCATTCGTAGCCAGATCAGGAGAGGAGAGGTGCAGAGTCCAAGAGAGATGCAGGGTCAGGCAACAAGAGATAAACAGGCAAGGCAAGGTCACGGAACTGAATGCAGCAAGGCACGGCGTCACACTAGACTATGCTCAGCAATGAGAGTCAGGAACAGGAAGGCATATAAAGGGAGATCCTCAAATAGAAAGCCAGGAAAGAACCAGGAAGCGGAATCCTATTAGCTGCTGGTGCACACAGGTGTGCCCTATGATGCAGTCTGATCAGGAACGGGACCGATTGCGCGCCGACCGCAGGTCAGGGGGCGCAGTCTGGTACACACGTCACTCCCAAGCCGGTCATGTCCGTCACCAGAGCGGGGGCGGAGAATTGGGACGTGCGTCAACGGGGAGGCTGGACGAGTGCATCCGTCACGCGCTGGAGCGGGGGATGGAGTCAGAGCCCGGGCGGCGAGTCAGACTGCGCAAGATCCGCGCGCGCGTAACTGGGCCATGGGATTGCACATCCTGGATGTCTGTCGCGGAAGGGTCTTTAAGGTGAGGAGACGGCCGCCAGGATGGCGATTCCTCACAATATGCCATGTATTTGTTTTGAATTATTTTTGGGCCAAACATATTGTTCTCTTTTCCTTTAAACTGTAGGACGGCAAAGTCTATGAGTGGACTAGTACATCCTGAAGTTCATCATTCAGCTGTAAGGAGATTGCGGTGCATGTTATACACCGTCGCGGGGGAGTGATGTCACGAGCTGTGAGACAGAGAGACGAGTGGCTGCAGACACACAGTATACCACTGCCTGTCAATACTCCCACAAACGGAACTCGTGTGAGCAGGAGATCCTACTCAAAGTCACCAAAGATATCCTCTAAGACAAGGAGGCAATTACCTGTGATGATTCCAGATGACATCTTGCTGGCGATACCTGGCTGGCGCTTGGGTAACATCCCTTGACTTTCTGTTTTAACTCCTATTTGATGTACGCACAATACTACCTGTTATATCTATTTGATTAATATAATTTTTAATGCACTATGAGCGTTGTGCGCTGTTTTTGTGTTTTTTTCTGTATTAGCTCCAGGGGGTGTTTGAGCCATTTCCACAGCTGCAGACGCTCTCTTCTAATTTTTGAAGGATCACATAATATTTTTTATCCTTGGAAATCACTTTATTTCACTCGGTTTATTTTTTAAGGGTTTATTGAGATAAATTTTAGTTGCGCACTTTATACACTTTTTATTTCACCCACTGAAGATGCATGTGTGGGGTTCGATCTCTAGACGTGGACCAGGATGCACAATCATATTTGTGGGTAAAATAATGCACAGTCACATGCTGTAGCCTTATGCACTATACAAATGTGGTGTATTATGTACCCTAAAGTTCAGATTTCCATAATTTTTTTCTTCTTTTGTTCCAGGAATCATGGATAAAGTATTTTTCCAGGAGCAAATTGTAACCTATATTGTTAAATACATTAGGCATGATTTCCAATCTGGTGGTCACCGGTTCTTCCAGGACAGTGACCCTAAAAATACCGCCACTTTTGACTATATTCTTGCGAACGGGATCAACTGTGTTAAGATGCAACTGAAGTAAGTGCTCCAGTGTACAGGCATACCACGGGTTTAAGGACACTCACTTTAAGTACACTCGTGAGTAAGGACATATCGCCCAATAGGCAAACGGGAGCTCACGCATGCGTCTGTCTGCATGACCTGAACAGCAATACCGGCTCCCTACCTGTACCGAAACTGTGCACAAGCGGGGGGACTATAGAGCCTGTTCCAAATGCGTTATTTACATCAGTTATGCACGTATATGACGATTGCAGTACAGTACATGCATCGATAAGTGGGAAAAAGGAGTGCTTCACTTTAAGTACATTTTCACTTTACATACATGCTCCGGTCCCATTGCGTACGTTAATGCGGGGTATGCCTGTACAGTAACTGTTTCTAATTGTTTTAAACTGTTTTTATCTATTCAACTAATTCGCCTTTTTTTCCCCCTCTCATTCCAGATCACCAGATTTGAACCTCATAGAATTGTTGTGGCATGTGCTGAAGGATCACATAAGGAAGATTGTTAAACCGTCCAACAAGGAGGAATTCATAAAAGGAATAAAGAGTTTCTGGAACGACATCCACAATGTACAAAAATGCAACAACTATATTGACAATATTAACAGCATTTAGCCCATTCTTTTAGAGCGTAATGGGAATGCCACCGGCATGTAGTAAGGTACTGTACTGTAGTAAGGTAAGTATAGGTTGTCACAGGAGACCAGGTTTATCAACACCTTTTTATACCGGGATCATTGATTGAGCAAAGCAAAGAGGTAAAAAAAATTGTAATTTATTTCAGGAAAAGACATACACACAATGTAACACAATTTACAGGGTTAAAACACTTTCTGGGAATGGGGCTAACGAATAAATCTATCCTTTAAATGAAATTCACAAAAATTACCTCTGTAGGAGCCCTTTCCAATGACCGTTAGGTACTCACGAAAGTCCTGGAACTGATTTCGGCATGCAATGCCAGACGCGACCGCTACGTTCTTCAGAAATGGGACTTAGAAGAATTCTTGAGTCAAAATCTTTGACTCGTGTCTATTCATCACAGAGCATCTTTGAATTTGCTGCTGATGGTTTGGTGCTTGGAATCTGCGCTCCTGATTGGCTTCACAGCTCCTTATGGGTTTCAGGGTCCCATTCACAAACCTCTACAGCCTATTAGAGCGTGGGAATTTCCCTGCCAGCCAATTACCAATTTGCTGGTATTGTAAAGCCAGCATTCATCATTCTGCAAAGGGGAATGCGCCAAACTGGCACCTCTGCCTCTTTGCATACTGAGCCCATCCGCTGTCCAGACTCCACTCTGGCAAATGGTGACTGGATAGCCCTGTCTTAGCCCAGGATGCGGGTACTCAAGCAGAACTGCAGTACCCCTCCTGTTCTAACACCTTGGCATCTCTGAGGCTTTCAATCCGGACTCCGAACAGACCCATAGGCACCAAGCTTGCTAGCCATCTGATCCCTCGGAATCCATGACTTGGAAATCCCACAGTTCATTCACAGGTTATCAGTACATATACCTATTAAATATAACTCTTTAATACATAGTTACATAGTTACATAGTAGATGAGGTTGAAAAAAGACTTCCGTCCATCAAGTTCAACCTATTCTTAATTTAGACAACAGATACTGTATCCTATATCTATACTTATTGATCCAGAGGAAGGCAAACAAAAAACCCCATTAAGGGGAAAAATTAATTCCTTCCTGACTCCAAGAATTGGCAATTGGATTAATCCCTGGATCAACATCCTTCCCATGTATACTTGTATACTTATTTGGTATATCCCTGTATACCTTTCCTATCTAAAAAGATGTCCAACCTTTTTTTGAACAAATCTATTGTATCTGCCATCACAGTCTCCATGGGTAATGAATTCCACATTTTAACTGCCCTTACTGTAAAGAACCCTTTCCTTTGTTGCTGGTGAAATTTCCTTGCCTCCAACCTTAAGGGATGGCCCCGAGTCCTTTGTACAGCCCATGGGATGAATAGTTCGTTTGAAAACTCCTTGTATTGTCCCTGAATATATTTGAATATAGTTTTCATATCTCATCTTAGACACAAAAAAACAAGAAACACAGCGCACAACGCTCATAGTGCATTAAATGATATCTTTAGTAACCAAAATAAGAAGGTAAGTATTGTGCGTACATAAAACAAAATTTAAACAAGCATTTCAGGGTTATTGTTACCCAAGCACCAACGGACGCCTGTGATGGTCTCGTGGCTCTCTCCTTCTCACTCCAACAACCTCGATGTAGGGCCTGGAAAATCTCCACTCCAAACGCTGGTGTTTTGGCCTCTCGCCTTAGGGAAAGGCTAGTGCAGCTTCAGCAGTCCAGAAAAAGACCTCCGCTTATATGCGTTGTGCCCGTCACTGCATAAATCTCGTGTATAACGGAGCAGGGGATTACACGCGGTTTTGCGTCCTGGTCGAGAGCTTCTTCCGGGTCTGTGACGTCACAAGATCGCGAGACTTCGTCGCAAGTCTGCAGGACACCGGATCAGTTCTCTGGGAGTGCCGCTGCAAACATACTTTCGGGTCCCGCCCAGAGATCCGCCACCTCCACTTCTCTTCTTGCCTTGCGACCTCTTCCAACGGTGACCAGCAAAGATGCTCCCCCTCCTCTTTTTTTTTTTTTTTTTTTAGTGTGTGTGTGTGTGTATTTTATTTATTTATAAAAATGTTTAACCAGGAAGTAATACATTGAGAGTTACCTCTTGTTTTCAAGTAGGTCCTGGGCACAGAGTTATATACAAATAATACATTGTTACAAATACATAGTTACATTAAGTGAGCAGGGTTATACATTATATATAAGACATTGCATGTACAGTTAAAGATAAAGACTAGATTAAAATGTGAGACAGCTTTAGTGTGTGTGTGTGTGTGTGTGTGTGTGTGTGTGTGTGTGTGTGTGTGTGTGTGTGTGTGTGTGTGTGTGTGTGTGTGTGTGTGTGTGTGTGTGTGTGTGTGTGTGTGTGTGTGTGTGTGTGTGTGTGTGCGCGCTAATAGGTAGTACAGACCTTCATATAATGCATGGTACAGTATGTACAGTATGAAGGTAGTTAAGTGACTTTTTGCACATGATGCATAAATAATACACATTTTGTTTACCTATATAATAAGACATTCGTTCTGTGTCAAAAACATTCTTAGTTAATATATAGCAACTTAATTCTGCCCTAACAAAACCAACTGACTTTATCCGGGTTTAGACCGTGTTCAACTTGAACGATTTCTATTTGTTTGTTTTTTTGTAACAAACAATTTTATTGGTTTTCATGGAGGGTTACAGACAACAATCCAATAAATTTACACGAGGTGTGTTTGCAACCATTTGTACATACATTGAGGCGGGCAATCTTACGAAGCCTAGACAAGGACGTTCTGCAGAAATAAACAGTAACTCCTCCTTATTTTAAAGAAGAAATATGAGGATAGTGTAGAGCAGGTAGAGAAAGAGAAAAAGAAAAGGGTGAAGAGGGGGGAGGGTGAGGGGGAGGGTGAGGGGGAGGAAGGCGCAATGATCTGGAGATGCAAGTGTTTTAATCTTAATTGTAGGGCAATAAGTCCCAGACCTTGTTAAACTGGTCTAGGCTCTGGTTCAGGAGGGCTGACAAGTATTCCATTGATTTAACCTCGTTTGTTCTGCGGAGAACCATCTGTTTGGACGGGGTTTTTATTTGTTTCCAATTGGCTGTTAGCGAGCAGCGAGCTGCTGTGAGCAGGTTTGAGATTAGTTTTCTCTTAGGAGCTGAGGCTGAGTCAGTTGGTTTCGCTAGTAGGAACACCAGGGGGTCCAGAGGTATCTCCTCACTCGCTATTTCCTCCGCCATAGTGCGGATCATATTCCAGAAAATCTGGACCCTAGGGCAGGTCCATAGTATATGTGCCAGATCCCCACCCTGACCACACCCTCTCCAACACATATCTGGTTGGTCAGGGAAGATCCGGCTTAGTCTTCTCGGGGACAGTTACCAATGAAATAGAATTTTGTATATATTCTCTTTGGTAGTAGTGCAAATGGATGTTTTGGCTGCAGCTTCCCAAATGTCCTCCCAGTCATCTCTATCTATGTCTACGTTTAGGTCCTCAGCCCATTTCAACATATAGTTGTGGTTGGCGGGTATCAGGGAACGTGCTAGTCCCAGGTAGATTCCCGAGATCAAACCTCTTTGGTAAGTTCCCACGGCACATTTTTTTTCGAAGGTCGTAAGGTTTTTAAATTTGGACCTGTGGGACACCACTTGGAGGAAATGTCTGATCTGGAGGAATCCATATAAGGGAAGTTTTACCAAGGGGTGTCTGTCCTGTAACTCCAAGAATGACATCAGAGACCCCTTGTTGAGCAAGTCAGATGCTGTCTTTATACCCGATTCACGGAATTGCTTAAAGTCCCTGGGGACACAACCCGGGGGAAAATCGAAAATCTGGATTAACGAATATAGGTATAAGGGGTGAGGGAGAGGATGTCAATCCATGTCTTTCATTTGTTTGTGACCAAATTTTTCACGTACATCTGATGGCTCCCAGGCCTATTTCGCCCGGTAATATCTTTCCACCCCCCTGGGACCAAAGTAGTGCTCCAAGGGATAGGGGAGCCACGTATGAGGCCTCAATCTCCAACCAGCCACAGGACGCTGGGTCGTTATTCCATACCACCGTTTGTTTTAAGTGGGATGCTTTGTAGTATTTGATTATATCTGGTACCCCTAGGCCTCCGCACTCCTTTGGGGCAAGCATTACCGTTCGCGCCACTCGCGGCCTTTTATTTTGCCATATAAATTGGAAGATGCTGTTTTGGATATTTTTGAGGTCTGCCAGCGGCACACAGACCGGGAGAGTCTGGAAGAAATACAGCAGTCTGGGGAGGATATTCATCTTAACTGATGCTACCCTACCGAGCCACGAAATATGGTATTTGTTCCATCTCTGGAGATCTTGTTTAATTTTTGTAAATAAAGGGGGAAAGTTGCAATTGTACAAAGCTGTATATGAGTTGGCTATTCTGACTCCCAAGTATTTTATATTTGTGGAGCTCCACTTGTAACTGAAGTTGAGCTTCAATAGTTTTACTTCTTGGGTGGTCAGGGAAAGATTCAGGGCTTCTGATTTATCGCTGTTGATTTTGTACCCCGAGATCCGGCCGAATCTCGCCAACTCAGACTGAAGATTAGGAAGGGTCGTCATGCGGGATGTCAGAGACAGGATAACGTCATCCGCAAACAGTGAAATTTTGTGTTCTCTGTCCCCGATGGAGACCACCCTTATATCTTGACTTTATCTAATTGTTGCTGCCAGGGGTTCGATTGATAGTGCGAAAAGGAGTGGGGATAGAGGGCATCCTTGTCTGGTACCGTTCTTAATTTTTATGGGGACCGAGTTTCCTCCTGGGAGTTTGACAAAAGCCGATGGGTTCTTATATAGGGCCCTAACCCCCTCTAGGAAGGGGCCTTTGAATCCAAATTTAGACATAGTTTGATCTAAGAAATCCCATCTAATTCTATCAAATGCTTTTTCAGCATCTAGACTTAATAGAAACGCTTTTGTTCCCCCTAGATGGACGTGGTCAATGATATTTATTATTTTGCGCGTGTTGTTCGAAGCTTGTCTGCCCGAAACAAATCCTACCTGGTCTTTATGAATCAAGCTCGGTAATATTGGATTTAGTCTATTTGCGAGAATTTTACTATAAATTTTAAGATCCGAATTAAGTAAAGATATTGGTCTATAGCTCCCGCATTGGAGCGGGTCTCTTCCTTCTTTATGGATCTTTGCCAGGTTAGCTGTAGACATGGATACTGGGACATCCTCCCCCTCCATAAACAAGTTAAAAACCTCAGTTAAGTGTGGAACCAGCACTTTCTTGATTTTTTTGTAATATTGGTTCGAGAAACCGTCCGCCCCTGGGGTCTTATTTGTTTTTAGTTGTTTTATTACTTCAGATATTTCTTTTGGGGATATTTTCTCATTAAGTTTAAGGACGGTTTCTTCTGAGAGAGCAGGTAAGCCAGACTGGGCGTTTTGGGGGGGATTTAGGTTGTACAGTTTGGTGTAAAAGTCTGAAAATTCTTGGGCAATTTCTTTCTCTTTAAAAGATTTTACACCCGATTTGGTCCGAATTGCCGATATTTGGGATTTAATTTGAAGACCTTTCAGTTTATTGGCCAACAACCGGTCAGACTTGTTTCCTTTGTCATAATAGCGTTGGTTTGTCCATCTCAATGCTCTCTCTACCTCATCAAGTTGGACTCTTTTTAATTCAGTCCTTGTTTTTTCCAGAGTTTTGTATAATTTTTTGGTGGGTTTGTTTTTATGTGCGGCCTCCAAAGACCGGACCTTTTCCATCAATTCCTTGTATTCTTTTTGTCTCTTTTTCTTTTGGAAGGACGCTATGGAAATGAGGGAACCCCGGATCATTGCCTTATGGGCTTCCCACAGCGTTATAGGGGAACCGACCGAACCCTTGTTTATATCAAAGTATTCTTTTAGTTTTTGCGAGATTGTTCCCACTAGCTCTGGGGAGTTTAAGAGAGAGTCATTTAGTTTCCAACTGTAGCTATTGTTCTTAGTGAAAGGCAGAGAGAGCACTATGTCTATGGGGGCATGATCCGACCATGTTATCGAGCCAATACTTGACTGGGTAGACGCCTGGAGAACATTTTTGGTACCTAGAAAAAAATCGATCCTCGAGTAGTACTGATTTGGGGCAGAATAGAATGAGAAGTCTCGCTCCCCCTGGTGTTGGGTTCTCCAAATATCGAGCATTGGGAAGTCTCTAAGCATATTGTTGAATTTTTTGGCATTGATTATTGATGGCTTTGGTGGCGCTATGCCTAGGGCACTTGATCTGTCTTGGTCAGGGGAACAAGTCATATTAAAGTCTCCCGCTATTATTACTGAGGGTGTTTTAAGGTTACCTACAGTTTCAAAAATTGACTCCATGAAGGGGAGTTTGGCGCGTAAACGTTCACCAGCACAATCGGCTCTCCGGAAAGTGAGCCCAGCAAAATTATGAATCTACCCTCTGGATCCAAGATACTCTTTTCTACGGCGAAGGGGGTATTACTGCGTATCAGGGTAGCTACCCCTCTTTTCTTGGTATTGCAGGAAGCGTAGTATGCTTGTGGGTACTGTCTACTGAAAGTGTTGGGAGGGTTATTTGAGTTAAAATGTGTCTCTTGTAAAAACAAGATGTCACCGTTGAGCTTATTCAATTCTTGGAGTGCTAGTCTACGCTTTCGTACGGAATTTAACCCCTTAACATTCATTGATACAAGTTTTATGTTCGTTTTACTAGCCATAATAATTTAATTGATTTGTGGGCCTTTGCTGAGATCACTTTCCCAGGGTGATCAGGCTCATTTATCTTTGGTCGATAGACCCTTCACGCGTCCTCTGCGCCGACCCCCTTCCCCTCTATGATCACCTGGGTTTCGAGAGGCGACTCGTCTCTTAGGAGGGGGAACAAAAAAGAAAGTGGGGAGAAAGAGATAGCTAGAAAAAGAAATCTGAGGGCTATGGGAGAGCCCAACCATGTGAAACCTTCCTTGCCCTACTGGCAAAGGTGGAGGGCTTATTGCCCTTTGGAGATCTTCCAGCGCGCTCTCGGGGTTGGCGCCCTGAGTGGAGAGGGGGACCGAGCCCCTCAACTTGTATGTTATTTTTATTTTTCTTCGAACAACAGCTTTGAAAACTTGGGGAGACATGGGGGCAAGTATCTATCAGTGGAGTGGGGTTGGGGGGGCTGGGGTGGTGGGGAGAGGTGGACATGAGGGAAAAAAAAGGGGGGGGATCTTGAAAGGGGATAGGGGGGAGGGAGAGAGGAGGATGGTGGGAGGGTGGGGAAACAGGGGGAGGGTGAGGTGGAATGGGGAAGTAGGGTGGGGGAGGAAGGGAAAGATCAACTGTACTCCATATTTTGAGTATCTATCAGTGTGGGGTGGATGGGGGGTGGGAGGGTGAGGGGGGGTAGACATTGACGGGGAAGAAAGGAGGGATGGGGAGGAGGGGGGGAAGGCAGGGGGGGACCGGGGAGGAGGGTGGAAACAGGGAGAAGAGGTGATGAAGAGAGATCCACTGTATCCCATATGGCATTTAATAAGAGCCTTTGTAGGTACCAGCTATATGTATAACATCCAACCTAAAAACGTCTACATTTTGAAACTGCTACTCAGGAGTTATGTCTTAATACGCTAGAGATAACATCACCATTTGTGAAATTTTAAACAGACAGTTTCCACTTTGTGACAGGAGGAGATAGGAGGTAGGGAGAGGAGGAGGGGGCGGAGGGGGGGCAGAGGGAGGGAGGGGGGGATGGTGGCAGGGGGGGTTGGGGGAGGGGGGGTGGAGTAGGAGGAAGGGGGAGGGGGGATGGTGGGAGGAGGGAGTGGAGTAGAAGGAAGGGGGGTAGGGGGAGAGAGGGGATGGTGGGAGGGAGGGGGTGGGGGAAGGGGAGATGGAGGGGGTTGAGGGGTGGGGGATGGGCGCGGGGGGGGGGGGCGGAGGGAAGGGGAAAAACCACCGGGGCCGGTGGCGTACTGACTGGGATACCTTATTTGTATTTGCTATACTCATAACGTAACATACTAGCTTATACAGTTTTAAACATTTAAACAGGAGGAATCTTATAGTACTACTTAAGTTTCATCAAGCCATATATCAATTCAGGCGGACGTTTTCCACTGTGTGACGGGGACGGGGGGGGTGGGGGGGCGGGAGAGAGAAGAATCCGCCGAGAGCTGATTTGCAATTACTGAAAATCCCTGTTAATATTTGCTATATGTATAACGACAGCAACAATAACATATAAGGTTTGGATCACTTATATAATAGGTGCTCTGGGAATAACGTCAAACCTTGTATAAACTTGAACAAACATTTTCCATTTCAGGGGGGGCTGGGTAGGAAGACCCTGGGGATGGGCGGAGGGTCGGACAGGTATGAGGGGGTGGCGGAGGATGGGGTGGGGAATGGGGTTTCACTGAGCAGACCCCTTGGTTTATGGTACCTGTATGGAAATAGATAATCATACACAAGTTTTTACTAACTGTAGATCTACGACCGGAGGTCTCGGCGTGGTTTCTCGGCTTGGACCTTTAGTTGCAGTCTTCACAGCGGTACCACCCGCCGTGAGCGTCTTACCCACGCCGTCTTAGTGGGGTGGTAGGGAGGGGAAATCATCCCCAGGTGGAGGGGGGTGGGGGAGAAGGGAGGGCGGAGGGGGGGGCAGAGGGAGCGGGAGGGGGGGAGGGGCTCCAATCCGGTACGTGGGCCTGCTAGTTCAGAGAGGATCCTTGGAGTCGGACCCAGGGAAGGGGGGGGGAGGAAGACCAATGTGGAATTGTCCCCCCTCCCCCCGACCCACAGGTGCCTCGACCCTCTATCGGCTGATATTGGAGCTCCGGTCAGTGGGGCAGGACCAAGCCTCCTTCGCCCGGATCCACTCCGATAAAACAGGTGTGGAATCCACCCTTCTTTCTCTTTAAACTTCCGAGCTTGGGTTCCTTTGGGACGCGATCCTCTGTGACGCCCTTGGGTTTCTCCTTGGGGAGGGCGATCTGAAAGAGCCCTCCTTCTCGGCTCCTTCATTCAGGGGTGGGAGGCCCAGTGCCTTCAGGAAACGGGGGGCTGTCTTCTGTGTAGGAGATTGTGTGGAATTTACCCTCCACAAGCACTATCAATTTGAGAGGAAATCCCCAGCGGTACTTGATGTTCTTTTCTCTCAACAGGATCGTAAGGGGTCTTAGCTCTTTCCTTCTATCGATAGTTGTTTTGGATAAATCAGAGTATATTTGTATAGGTGTATCTTTGAAGGTAATTGTTCCTTTATTCCTGCTTGCTGTTAGGACGCGCTCTTTCTGGGAATATGAGTGGAATCTAACAAGAACATCCCTGGATGTTTTAGGGTCGGAGAATTTAGGGCCAAGAGCTCTGTGTACTCGATCGAGCTCTAGAGTTGTTTGGGATAGGTCAGGTGCCAGTTCAAGAAATAATTCCCTCAAGTATGGTCGGAGGGATTCTGCTGGAATTGATTCCGGTATATTGCGCACCCTGATATTCTGTCGCCGCTCTCTATTTTCTTGATCTTCGATAGATTCTTTTAGAGATCGTATCTCATATGCCATTCTATTTAGATCGTCATCTGTGTTTGATTGTGCGTTTTCGATGTCTTCCACCCTCTGTTCCGTGGTCTCTGTTCTTTTCGTTAGGGCCTCCATATCACCTTTCATGATGTTAATGGCCTTGTTGAGGTCCTCCTGGAAACCTTTTCGCATCCTGGAGAAAAGGTTCTCCATATATGCTTGGGTGAGTTCCCCCGTGGCGCCCGCCACCCCCAGCGCCAGCCCCCCCTCCGCCCCCTCCGGAGCGCATGCCCCATCGCCATCCTGTGAGACCTCATTGGTTGTTGTTTAACGCGGACTCAGGGAGAAGTAGGCTGTTACTCTTTGGGGTAGCGGCTTTTTGTTTTTATTGGCCATCTTTGCTGACCGGCTAGTTGCACGGTACCGCTGGTAGGGGCCACAGACTGAATCCCTCGTCCGTCTGTATCCGCTAATATCCCCGAAAGTCTCAAGTGTTTTGATAAGCAGGGAAGTTGTAGTTTTTTTTTGTTTTTTTTTGTATTTTGTTATTTATTTATTTATTTATTATTTATTTATTTATTCTCCTCTCCACACTTTGTTTTTTTTTTTTATTGTTTTGTTTTTCAATATGTGAGCACTTAAAGGGTTCTCCGCGGCAGGACACAGGGGACCCTCCTGGGCTCTCTCCTCCTTGCCTACTTCCCTCTCTTCTGCATGGTGGCGTCGGCCATCTTGTTTGGGGAATCCTATTCCCTCTCCCGTAGCCCCGCGCGCAGACAGGCAGATGCCGCGGAAAAGGAGGGCTGCCCACGTGCGCTCCCCCTCCCGTCCGACGCTGCCCCGGGGCAGGTAAGCACTTTCCTCGGCTTGTGTATGTGTGTGGGCGGAGAAGATGGGGATTGCGGAGCGGAGCGTTTCGAAGGCGTGCTGCTTTCTTCCTCAGGCTTGGGGAGGCTTGTAAGGACCCCCAAAGTGACGCCGAGCCTGCCGCTTTTCCCGTGAGCCGATCCGGAGGCGAATCAGCTGGTAACCTCGACAGACGAATCTCTAAATTATCCACCGCTTGTTACCATCTTTTGTCCGGTGAGTGGGCAGTTCACCCGGTGTCGCAGTGTGGTGGTCCTCACCATTAACCAATTGGTCATTTTATTATTCTGTGCATTTTTTTATTTTTCTTATGTCCACTGTCATAGTAATTGATTACATGTTTCATTAAATGTTTTTTTTTTAAATAATTTTCACCTTGATCTCAGCTGTTAGTTTTTAGTCTTGTATGTTGTTTGTCCTATATATCCACAGTATTACGCTATGTTTTGTATTTTTGTCTTCTTCTTTTTCAAGTACAACTCATCTATCCTGAGCCTCACCTTGGCCCTGCATTTGGTGTGATATATCCTTTATCATTTTGGCGCCTGTAATACACCTGTTTCACTTTGTATCTCATTCTGACCAGGGGGTCAGTTTTAGTATTTAGGCAGCCCCTGCAAAGAGTCCAATCTACTTTGCAAGGTTTTCACTCTGTATTTACATAGTGTGTACCCATTATCTAGTTAGCGCTCACCTGCTCTGTGTTTCCAATTTTTCTTGCATTAGCAAGTATGCATTTCAGTTTTTTTTCAGCCTGAACTATTATCTTATCTGCTCCTTCTTTTCCGCTCCCACTTGGTTTAGTCTTTAGAAGTTTTCTAGTATTATCTGTATTTACTATGGGTGTCTCACTGCGTTTCAAACTTGCACTTGCCCCCATTCTACCTCCATACCACCTTGTATCCTCATCTATTCCATTTAGTTCATTATCTGTATCATTCCCCTCCCCCCTCCATCCTAGTTTAAAATCTCCTCCAACCTTTTTAGCATTCTCCCCCCTAGCACAGAAGATCCCTCTTCATTGAGGTGCAATCCGTCCCTAGAATATAGATGGCACCTCTCAGAAAAGGAGTCCCAGTGCTCTAAAAACCCAAACCCCTCCTTCCTGCACCACTTTCCTAGCCATGCATTAACCTCCCTAATCTCTGACTGTCTCCCTGCGGTAGTGCATGGCACTGGTAGTATTTCAGAAAATACTACATTGGAGGTCCTTGCCTTAAGCTTTTGGCCTAGATCCCTGTAATCATTTTTTAGGACCCTCCATCTTTCTCTAACTTTGTCATTGGTGCCAACGTGTACCAAGACCGCCGGGTCAATCCCAGCCCCCCCCAACAATCTGTCTACCCGATCCGCAATGTGCCGAACCCGAGCACCCGGGAGACAACAAACTGTTCGGTTCATGCGCTCCTGGCAACAGATTGCCCTATCTACCTTCCTAATAAGGGAGTCCCCTACCACCACAATCTTTCTTTGTATCTGAGCATCCTGAGTCCCCACTGTGCTGGAGGAACTAGTCCCCTGGATGCTAGAGGAAGTAGTCTCCCCCAGCCTTGCCATTTCTGCCCCAACATTCCCAATATCTTCACTCAACATGGCAAATCTATTGGGATGTGTCAGCTCAGAAACGACCTGCCTCTCCCTTTTGCCCCTGCTTCCCCTTCTAACTGTCACCCAGCTACCTACCTGCTCCTCACTAACAGCAACCAAGCTACATACCTGCTCCTCACTAACAGCAACCAAGCTACATACCTGCTCCTCACTAACAGCGCCACCATCTGCACCACTAGTCGAAGCAAGGGCCTGCTCAGTGAGCTCTAATTCCCTTTCAAGATTGCCAATGTCCCTCAATATTGCAAGTTGCCTCTTCAGATCAGCAATCTCTGACTATAAAGAGACCCCCCCCCCCCCCGCTCACACCTCTCACAGCGGTATGCTCCTTGGAACAGCTGCTCCAAGTGCACATACATGTGGCAAGATGTGCATTGAGTGGCATTTTCAATCCTGCTCATTCTAGCAACTATGAAGTTTAGAAGTACTAACAGTAAACTGTACTTCATATAACTATACCTTGTTTAACCGCTTCCTTGTTCAAACTGCTTCTGGTTCTAACTGCACACACTTTAAACAAGCAGCACTACAAATCAACCACACAGATCAGTCAGTACACGCACGCATTTTAATAAAATATACTGTGTCCTGTCTTCTGTGTGATAAAAATATATGTACAAAAGAAAAGAAAAAAGTGCAAACCCATAGTGTAGTATTGTCAGTATATGTGAAAAAAATACGGTTAAAAACACTTACATAGGAAAGTTGTAATCAGGCACGTCGATATAATGTCAATTGTGTTTAAGTAATCACAGAAAAGGTCGCAATCCTCTTGTTAATCAGCTGGGTGTATCCTGTCTCTTGCTGTTCTCCTTCTCTCGATTGCAGGCGCGATCCCGCTTCCGCGTCACATGATTCACGACTTGTGACGTCAGCGAATGCGACGTCAATCGGGGGTTGGGCTTCAGCCGACAGTCACTCCCCCTCCAGGTGAGACCAGTAGGATCTTCGTATTCTCCGTGTACTCCCAGCAGAGTCCAAGCTAATAGGCACCCTTAGCAGATATGGGTCCACATGAGTCACATGCTGCGGAAGCCGGATCGTGCCTGAAATCCAGTGTGCATGTTCATGCGGTTAAGTTTAAATTGGCGTAGGGCCATCCAGGATGATATAGCTGAGAGACATTCAGAAACTTTGGTCTGTACAGCAGGTGTAAGGCCAGGGGTTGAAAAGTAAATTTGTGTCATCAGCATAGAGGTGATATTTGAACCCAAGAGATGTTATTAGGTCACCTAGAGAAAGTGTGTACAGAGAAAAGAGAAGAAGTCCCAGGACAGAGCCCTGGGGTACCCCACAGAGAGATCAGGGAATGTCCCGATGGGGAATGCTTCTGATGGGGAATGTCTCTTGCATGCAGAGGGTTTTCTCTGTTGTGGCTTGTTGTTTACTTAATTTGTTCATTAATATAAATGTGCAGAATTTCTCATGAGGAGCAGATAGGGGAGGAACTTGGTAACTCTTACTTTTTAGAAAGTTGCATTGGACGGATAATCTGTAGCAGGTTTACTTTAGTAGAGATTTGAGTCATTCCCTCAAACCAGGTGATTACTCCTCTAGACAGAAACAAAATAGTAATGAGGAAGATTTATAATCACTTGAAGTGCATAGAAACATTAAGACATCCCCACTCCTGAACTCAACAAGATTCTGACACGTAAAACTATTGTCCTTACCACAAAGTCATTAGGGAAAACAGAAGCATCTGATTAATTACTCAGGATGAATGGCTTCATTTGTTCACAATTCGGGTTATTTCATTTTGTACACACACACAGCTGTAATTGTAGTGGCATGTCGTGTGCAGTCGGATGTCATACAAAAAGGGGCCTATTTATAAATAATATTTTTCAATCCACATTTTGTCAAAAATAAATTTCTTGCCTAAAATCCTTAGTGACACATGTGGGCGTCATTACTCGTGTTCTTCTTACATTTGACGGTGTCTTACTCTGTATGGTGTCTGTCATGTTCATATATATGAATACATGTAATTGCATTGTATATAGGATACATAGGATATGTGTGATATTGTATGTAGGATATAGAATGATATATATGTGACAGTGCATTTAGTATATATAGGATATAGAATTGACGCTGCATGTAGGATATATAGGATATAGAAGTGACACTGCATGTAGGATATATAGGATATAGAAGGGACACTGCATGCAGGATATATATGATATATAGGATATATATGATATAGAAGTGACGCTGCATGTAGGATATATATGATATATAGGATATATAGGATATAGAAGTGATGCTGCATGTAGGATATAGGATATAGAAGTGACACTGCATGTAGGATATATATGATATATATGTGACAGTGCATTTAGTATATATAGGATATATACGTGACACTGCATGAAGGATATATAGGATATAGAAATGACGCAGCATGTAGGATATATAGGATATAGAAGTGACGCTGCATGTAGGATATATATGATATATAGGATATATAGGATATACAGTAGAAGTGACGCTGCATGTAGGATATATAGGATATAGAAGTGATGCTGTACTGTATGTGGGATATATATGATATATAGGATATAGAAGTGACGCTGCATGTAGGATATATAGGATATAGAAGTGACACTGCATGTAGGATATATAGGATATAGAAGTGACACTGCATGTAGGATATATATGATATATACGTGACACTGCATGTAGGATATATAGGATATATAGGATATAGAAGTGACGTTGCATGTAGGATATATAGGATATAGAAGTGACGCTGCATGTAGGATATATAGGATATAGAAGTGACACTGCATGTAGGATATATAGGATATATATGATATATAGGATATAGAAGTGACACTGCATGTAGGATATATAGGATATAGAAGTGACATTGCATGTAGGATATATATGATATATACGTGACACTGCATGTAGGATATATAGGGTATAGAAATGACGCTGCATGTAGGATAACTGTATAGGATACAGTATATACATGACACTGTATGTAGGATATATAAGATATAGAAGTGACACTGCATGTAGGATATATATGATATATAGGATATAGAAGTGACGCTGCATGTAGGATATATATGATATAGAAGTGACACTGCATGTAGGATATATAGGATATAGAAGTGACACTGCATGTAGGATATATAGGATATATAGGATATAGAAGTGACGCTGCATGTAGGATATATATGATATAGAAGTGACACTGCATGTAGGATATATAGGATATAGAAGGGACACTGCATGCAGGATATATATGATATAGAAGTGACACTGCATGTAGGATATATAGGATATAGAAGTGACACTGCATGTAGGATATATAGGATATAGAAGTCACGCTGCATGTAGGATATATAGGATATATATGATATAGAAGTGACGCTGCATGTAGGATATATATGATATATAGGATATAGGATATAGAAGTGATGCTGCATGTAGGATATATATGATATATAGGATATATAGGATATAGAAGTGACGTTGCATGTAGGATATATAGGATATAGAAGTGACGCTGCATATAGGATATATAGGATATAGAAGTGACGCTGCATGTAGGATATATAGGATATATATGATATAGAAGTGACGCTGCATTTAGGATATATAGGATATATAGGATATATAGGATATAGAAGTGATGCTGCATGTAGGATATATAGGATATAGAAGTGACACTGCATGCAGGATATATATGATATATATACGTGTCACGATGGACCCAGCTTATTAAGACTTTTAATTACCGGGATCATTGATTGAGCAAGCAGAGAGATAAAAATAAATTGCTTTTATTCACCTAATGAACGCACAAAACTATGTTACACAAAAATACAGTAAAAAGACACACTTACTTTGGAAACTGGGATAACAAAACTAATCTTTCCTAATTACACTCACACAGCAAAATATTCCAGGCCACGTCTCATTCCTGTGGCCTCTGGCTGCTGAATCCTGGTCACTTATCCGCTGAGAAATTTAGACGATTTACTCAGAGCTGGAACTTCTCAAATGGGACTGAATCTCAGGTGAATCACACAAGGTGGAACTGATGGACTCATGAAAAACGTAGATGGATCTCTTAGAACTGATGAATCTTGAGCGGGTTTCAAATCTGTGATGGTGATAAAACTCCTCTTCACCCCCACCCCTCCTTCCTGATGTTACAGCAGAGAACACCTTCCCCATGGCCTGCACCAGCTTATAATACCTTCAAACCCCTATCTGGTTAATGGGGAACCAATCTTGACTTGGCAGCCAAATTCTGCCCTATTGCAGGTGTAGCCCTGGTAAGAAATGGGGCTATAGTTCTATCCTCCTCCTGTGTGTAAACTCTGCTAAGGGCAGATTGCCAGGAGTCGATATGGGTTTTCCCTGCTTATGACACTGGGTTGTGTAAGTGAAGGTAGGTCATGTGACCCTGTGTCCAATCAAGAGATGCATGGGCGGTGCCTACTGGAGGTTACATAAAGCAGTGACACTTCCTATTTAGTCTGTCTGCGTGTGTCTGTGTGTGAGTAGTGTGATAGTGAGTTAGAGTTGGAGGAGAAGAGTGATCAGCTCATGAGTAGAGCTGATCCAACCGTACTGTAGTGAGGTGGACCAGTACCTCTCACCCTGCTAAGGGGGTGAGGGAAGAGTTAGCCCCACTCTGGATGCCCTTGATCCAGAGTGGAGGCAGGGAAGGACCATCACAAAAGGAGAAATGTTGGTGGACGGTGTATGTACTGTACCTGCCGGCTGCTGTTGCTGCCCTGGAGAATAAAGACTGCTGATTTTAAAGAAAGACAAACCTGTGTGAGACTGTAATCTCTCATCCCTGTGTGGGAACACACTCTGGTAAGGATTCCACCCCGCATTCATGGGGCTTACTAAAGATGGAGGCGCTGCACCATTGAAACAGAACAAAGGCATCCACCCCAGTAACCTGTTCCTGTTATCCCCCATGTCATCGCGGGAGACTCAGGCCCTCCTGTTGCCAGCAGGTATGCACCACACAAAGACACGTAGCCAGACCCCAGTACACCTTAGGGGGGTCGATCTGCGATTGGCCCGGGGAGGGGGGTACACAGGATTGCCAGTAGTCCTGGTAACCGGGCAACAAGTTTCACCCACGTCCCCCCGCTTAGCTTGCCTGGCCAAACCCCCTTTGCTCAGTGACAGAATATCTGGTTCTGGTCGGAGAATCCCCCCCGTTGCTGGCCAGCTGTTTAACCCCTTTGAAGCTCTAACTTTTGTATACATCCTGGAGGGCCTCTCCCCAGGGTCCCGTAGAAGCCAGGCCTTCGGTTATGCATACCTGCCCCCCTTGTATACATCCTGGAGGGCCTCTCCCCAGGGTCCCGTAGAAGCCAGGCCTTCGGTTATGCATACCTGCCCCCCTTGTATACATCCTGGAGGGCCTCTCCCCAGGGTCCCGTAGAAGCCAGCCCTTCGGTTATGCATACTTGCCCCCCTTGTATACATCCTGGAGGGCATCTCCCCAGGGTCCCGTAGAAGCCAGGCCTGCGGTTATACATACCTGCGCCCCTTGTATACACCCTGGAGGGCATCTCCCCAGGGTCCCGTAGAAGCCAGGCCTGCGGTTATACATACCTGCGCCCCTTGTATACACCCTGGAGGGCCTCTCCCCAGGGTCCCGTAGAAGCCAGCCCTTCGGTTATGCATACCTGCCCCCTTGTATACATCCTGGAGGGCCTCTCCCCAGGGTCCCGTAGAAGCCAGGCCTTCGGTTATGCATACCTGCCCCCTGGAATGGTGGGTCATAACCTAGCAGGGTGAATCTTTTAACGTATCCTGTCCCCTGCCTGTCATGTAAATCCCCCCACCTCACATAACTAAAGGTACCTACACAAGGGCTATGCCCGTTTATGCATTTACACACATGGTACTATTAACAAAATCATAACAGTCTACATGTCTCCCTCCTAATCATTTGCATGCCAAAAAATTAGAACATTAGAACATTCCTTCAACATATCAAGCTTGGGGGATGGTTAACCCCCATTCTCTTTTCCCTTATTCAAAAGCATTGTTACCATACTTCATACATTATATGTGTAGCCCCCTGTAAACAGCACAGGCTATACATATCTTTCTCCTACTGTGGTAAGTCCTGTTAAGGGCAGGCACCAGTAGTAATCATGGGTTTTCTCCCCTTCAAGCCATGCCCTGAGTGATAGATGCAGGCCCCTGACTCTGTGGAAGGCATGAGACAGGGGAGTTCCTGCTGACATCATGGGGGGTGGGGCTGAGTCTATTTAGCAGCCCATTCCTGTAAGTGACAGTTAGTCTGCTTCTGGAAGTCTGTCCTGGGAGTTGGAAGAGAGCGGAATAGGTCGAGCTCTCTCCTGGGAGCAGGAGAGATACTAAGAGGACTCTGGCCTATGAAAGTCAGCGAGTGAGCAGAGCTCCGGTGGAACCAATGCCCCTCACCCTGATGAGGGGGTGATGGGGAGGATCTACCCCCGCCCAAAGGGGACCCTCTGAGGTGGGCACTGGGGTGTTGAGGCCCCGCACAGACCATCCTGTGGAGTACCATCTGGAGGAAAGGAGAGGAGGGGTGAAAGGCTGTGTACCTTGGGATCACTGCTGTGTGCTGCTACTACTGCTGTTGTTGTTGTTGCGGCTGCATGCTGCAAGGCTGCTGTGTGCAATAAAGAGAGACACTGCTGATTTTAATAGAGACTGTTGTGTGATTCTGGAGCATCCACCCTGGGACCAGGGGTCACTTCTTCTATACGGGTCCTACCCCATACCCTGGGAAGGTGTAGAGGATGGAGGCGCTGCACCACCACTAAGAGAATGAGGCAACTACCCCAGAAGCCTGGTCCTGTCTCCCCAATAGCATCGCGGGAAGCTCAGTCCCTCCTGTTACCTACAGGTATGCACCACTCATACACGTGTAGCCAGCCCTCATACACCCTGGATATAGTATCTGTGTCTGGGGTGGGGGGGGGGGGAACAAGGGTTACATATGATTTTCCCCTGATCCCTATTTTAATCAAACCAACCTCCGTCTTATACCTGGCTGGAGTGTGGGGATGTACATTAACCCCTTGTGTCCCATTTTTACCTTTTCCTGCTCTGTGCTGAAGCAGGGCGTCCCAGCACCTCTGGAAACGGTAAAACACAAATGGCAATTGTCTCATATTTTGCACACAGTCACAGTAATGCATACCCAATGCCCGGGACCAAGAGCTGACACTCTAGGACCTCAAAACACGGGTCAGGGGTAACCAAGTGGGCTTGACCTTTATTATAAGTCTGGTTCTCCCATCCCCCACCACAATACGTGACGCTGCATGTAGGATATATAGGATA